>NC_140129.1:36191200-36236200 GCF_964035555.1 Netta rufina | reverse complement strand
CACATAAATAAGAAGTTCTGTGCTGCTTGGAGCATGTAACCAAGCCTGAAACATTTATTTTGCTTTTCTACACCACAGAAAGTCTGCTGTGGCTGTGTCTTCACTGACTGTGAAGCAGCAGCATCTTGGAGGAACGCATTTGGATCCCAGGCAGTTGTGTAAGAACATGGCTCGTTGCCTTTGGAGGCTCTTTTGAGGCATTGCTGTGGTGTGGCTAAACAATAGTGGTTTAGAGAAATGAAGACAGGGAAACCTCCAGCATGCTATGGGGTTTTTGACCTTCCTCTGCCTGGGAAGCTTCATTTAGGGTAAGAAATTCTTTCTTCATCCTCAGCCTTTTCTTTTTTTTTTTTTTTTTTTTTCTGAACATTCCCAGACGTAGGCTGGGCATGGGGCTAAAGGTTTGCCTCTATATTTTGATTCCCCAAAGTGTATGACTGGTAAAAGAAAATATATGAAATATTTAGGAAAAATGGATTTAGTAATACTTGGACAGCATCATTTAAAAGTGAAAAATGTTGGCAAAGTGCAGAGAGATGTGGTGTGACCTAGCATGTCTAGAGCACTATTTTCTATGGTACCAAGTGCTGTAATTCTTCTGGCTCCTGAATTGTACATTATGTAGTCAAGTGGGAAATCCTACTGAAATCTGTGAGGTTATTTCAAAAATGAAAATCAGACACATGACTGCAAAATATGCTGAACTGTGACCCCAGTCCTGAATGACATGTAAATCATCATTTACTGGAGTTTGTTTTCTATTCCTGTGAGAACAGCATGGCCCTGGCATGCCTGGCACAGTGGTGATAGAGAGCAGTAGTGGGGTACTAGCTGCTTGTCTTGATGAAGAGGATGATTGATCCACCAAGCCTCTTGATTTACAAATATTTTGTCTCAATTCTTTCAACTGAAAATCACTAAAGAAAGCCAAGTGTTGTTGATAACTTGGTCTGGAAAAGAAGGAACACGGAGGTGTTGCAGATGTGCAAGCTATAGTTTAAACCTAGCTTTGAAGCAATGCTTATAGTCCTGCAGGTTCTCTAATCTCAATGTTTAGATATACAACAGGTTTGGAAATACATAATTCACATAAACTCAAGGATCTGGAAAGCTGCATTTAGACAGTTGCAGCCAGTTATCATCAGTACACTTCTGGAAATTAGCAAGGATTTTATCAGAGATTACTTATTTTTTCCCCACTATTTCTGCCCTCTGCCTTTTTTTCTAGCTTGTGGAAAATTGATAGAAGCAAGTATATATATATTATCTTGATAATAATGGTTGGATAATACTGTCAGAACAATCAAGTTGGTTCTTATGGACTTAATAGTGAATAAAATCTTGGACTTTTAAAACCAGGTGCTATGCAACGCAGACACATTTGGCACCTTCTTCTACAGATGCCTGTGATCTTTAAAAGATGCATTTAAGTTTGAGGTTATTTAAAGATTCCTTTTTTTTTTTTTTTTTACTTGCCTTTTAGAATTTATTTAGCTATGCAAGATATCACCATATTCAGTATTTTTTATAATAAACATGTCTAGTCAAAGAAAGCATTAATGAAGCAATTCCCCAAATAAAACAGCCCATCATATCTGAGTTGCAGCAGAGAGAAAGTGTGGTCTTTGTAGTTTAATCAAGATCACAAGACTTGTTTTGAGCGTCTGTCATCTTTAATTTTACGGCACTTCATTTCAGAGTGGGACTGCCAGGGTCACATGCAATTAAAACACAGGCAAGATTTGTCTTGTGAAATCTTAACATAAAAAGTAATGTGTTACTCTATTTTAACTTTTCTACTGAACTCTGTGAACTCACTAATTACTTTTCCCCCTCTTGTCACCTTTTTGATACGACATGTATTTTATAGAGGAGATAGAAGTTTGGAGCTTTTTTTTTTTTTTATATCATGCATATGACTGAGGATAACAAAATTAAACTGGAGAAAAAAGGAAATGTATTTTTCAGAAATACATTTTTAGAAATATCTGAGCATTACTGCTTCAATTACAAAGGGACTGGAGGATCAAATTCTAGGAAATAATGATTAATCTGCTTAACTAGGGCAGGTAGAAGCGTAATAGCAGACCAGGGATTTTAGTCAGGCCAATCACACAGACTGTAGTTTATTCTCTTGAGTGGGGTGACAGGGGAAGGGTAAAGGGACTTTAATGTGGTGGGCCATGAGAAGCACTAAAAGCTGGTATCTGTGCAGCTTCTTTATAGCTTTAGCCCAGTTGTTGCATCGTAGTGATCAGTAAATTGCATGGACCCTTATTAACCTTATTGATAAGGAGCTTAGGGAAGTCCCATTCAGTCCAGAATATATTCTTCTTTTTGTTCTCCTGTCTGTCTCGGTTTGCAGTCCCAGTCTCTTTGTACAGAAATCCTTTATGCTGCACCTCAAAATTCTGTGCGAGTGCTCTGCTCATTTAAGTTGGAGCAAGGGAACTGCAGAGCAGAAAGGGTTGGAGTACACATGGGGCCACAGGCCTATTTAAATATAGCTGGGACACCTGGAGAATGTTTGAAAAATTTCTTTTAAAGAATCTTTTATATTGTTCTTCTTTCAGTGCAGCTGGGGTCTGTGGGGATCAGGGGATTATTTTTGATACCTGTCTAAAAGAGTTATGTCTACACTGATTTCCATCCCTTGCTACTAATTAACCTTATTGTATACAGGAAACAGTCTATTTAATACCTGCATTCTTTCTGTAATGCCAAGTAAAATGAAATCTAGTGTGAAATCTAGTTAGCATTTGCCTTTTTGAAGTCATTTTTGAGTTTCCAGTCCTGGTGACTGTGACCTCAAAACTGAAAGCTATAAAAATGGTCCCAATTTCAGCTCAATGGGAGATTCTTGAAGATTCCTCATTCACCTGGTCCTGCACGTGTAGTAAACTGCCCATCTTGGCACTTAAACAGTGTTTTCCCAGGAACCACCTATTTCTGTGCCACTCATGGCCCTCCCCATGAAACACGTATGTTCCTGCAGTTCCCCTGAAGTAAAGAGGTCTCCTCCTTTCTGCTTTAAAGATCACACTTAGACTCTATCAGTGCACAGAGACTTATAAAAATTTAAACAGCAATGGTAAAAAAGTGATACATTACGAAGAACAATAAATGATGTTTAAAAAATGTTGCCAACAGAGGTAGAGGATGGTGAGGGATAGCTAGGTGACTTGAGATGGATTTATGCTGGAAAGCAGAGGGCAGAAATGTGGGATACAGACTGTATTTTAAATGCCCTTTAAAGCCAAAATTTTGATTTTGATCATGTCAGCTCCAACAAGCAGTTATAGGAGTCCTTATTATGCAGTGTGGTCTTTGAAAAAAATATTCACTAAAATGAATTTTCTCATTTATTTCACCAAGAAATGTTCTCTTGGATATTGTAAGGCAATATTGTAAGGGAACCCTATGGCCCTGCATTCTCTGTAGATCCGTAAGTACATCCACAATTAAATGTAGACTAAAGGCAGAATTAGATTTTTTTAAATTTTTTTTTTATTTTAATGGGAGATTGGTTCACTTTCTGAAAGAAAGCTCAGGTTATGTAGGTGGATTATTTTCTTGGGGACAGGCCATCAGTATGAGTTTTGGAATCTTTAAGAACAAAATTATGAAGGAAGGGACTTCATTTAGTAGTAAATTTTCGTCATTTAGTACAAAGTGAAGATCTCAAAAACAAGGCTAGTCAAATCAAAGGATGAGAATAAATAAATATATAAATAAAACAATAAAACTTTTAAACTATGTACCGATATTGACAACATTGATACTAAACAAAGGTTGGCATTGCTCATTTGAATTGAAGCTCAGTGGAAACACCAAAGGAAAAGGATGTTGATGTTGTTGTTTATAGCCTATTTGGGAAGAATGAGAAGTATTGTTTTAATCCTGCTGGGGCTTGTCAGATAATTTGGCTATTGGAAATGGTGCTTGATGGCAGAAATATAGTCTTATGGGCTTAAAGTACAGTCAATATCTAGGTGTCCCTCCCTATGGATATGTGGCCACAGTGACGAGAGTGAGGATCCAAGATTTGTTTCAAGGGGACTGAAAGGCACCCCTCAATCTCTCTGTATATAATTAATCTTCAAGAAAAGGGGAAAAGGGAGCAATTTTTTTTTTTTTTTTTAATTTTTTGGTACATTTTCTGCTTTCCTTCTATTTCCTTTATTTTATAATTATTTTGGTCAATAAAACAATATTCATTTATGTTTTACACTATTCTTGTGAAAACACTGTTCTTGTAGTGCAGCCTTTCTGAAAACAGCAGAAATAATCAGGTTTAACTATAAAAGATTTTATTATTATTATTATTTTCTTCTTCTGCCTTTCCTACTAAGCTCCTCTGCAAAACAGCTAGAAATTTTCATTTTCAAAACATTAGTACAGCAAATTGCCATCTTTCTGTGCACGGCATTCTCTATGTACTCATCATCTGAATGATTCCGGATCACTCTCTGGCAGCGTGAGTCACAGCATGCCCTCATGCCTGCCTCTTTTTCAATTATATCTAAGAGGAAGACTGCTGGAGACCCATTTTTTTTCATCTTGCACAGGACCCCAAAAGTGCCAGATCTCATTTCAATATAATATTATGACAGTATGATAAAATGGATGTTAACAGGACACTGACTAATATGATCCGTGGAGAAATGATAGAACAATACCATATTGGGCAGATTGTATTACTAATGTACTTTTTATGGACACAAAATTCCCTTTATAAATAGGGTCCTAAGATTTTATCCTTCTTTCTTGTGATACTAGGTGGTGTTCTAAGACATTCTGCAGCAACACTGAAATTTTTGCATTCTTAAATGAAATACATGTATTTTATTTTATCGTAGAGCCACTTATATCACTCCCAATTTACTAATGAAACTTGGCATTCAAATGACTCATCAGCATGTAGTGCAAAGCATAAAAATAGATTAATGTAGCATACGTTTCTTTACCCATAAAAAAGTGCCTTCATATAATCTCTGTGCTGTCTTATTCAACAAAAAGTATGTCATTTCCTTCCCATAGCAGGTTGAGTTAAAAATGAGCTAAATGTGTGAGAAAGCCATTACTGCACTAATGAAAAGCTCGATACTGTTTGAATTTTTCATCATGGGATATTTGTTCTGCAGCACACAGCACTAATATTTACTGTCACTGGTACTGTATGCACGGTAATTAAGTTACAGTCATCAACGTGGTGGATGTTAAGCAAAGATGTTCCTGTGCAAGCTCGGACCTCATTTGCAGACATTTCCCATGAAACAGAGCTTCAGACGTTTGTAGGCTTGAATGATGGAGAGGTGGGAAGAGACAAAAGGTTAAAAAAATTTTGGAGTCTGATTTTGCTGCAGTTGGACCTCGTGCTGGGAGCATCCTCACCCAGTGCAGTTGCATGGTGGTTGTCTATCCAGAAGGGAGCCAGTTCAGGCAGGCATGTAGATATTAAAAATTGCCATGACTGGATTCTCTCTTTTTGGACTTCGTAATGCAATTGCTATACAGGAAGGGAGACAGTCATCCTGGTTTCATGCGGTCTCTACAACCACAAGACTGATAAAAGCAGCCTCAGCTCCTTTCTGACTGATCCGTGACCGCATTAAGGCAAACCAACACCACCATGGCTGCTCTTACTCTAGCAGAGGGACCGAGGTTACAAGATGTCTTAGCAAATTCATTATCCTCATTCTGAGCACAGATGGTGATCTTGCCTGCTTTGACCGTGGTGCTAGGATGGTGCTGAGGATGCTCTTGTTCATTCAGCCCACAGCTCAGCTAGGGGCCAGTGAACCACGCAGGGCTTCTTTATAGAAGGAGATTGCTTTTCCATAAGTATAGTCTCATCAAAGGGCACCAGAAAATCTGGAACATGCCAAATATCCAGATCGATCCAGCTTTTCCCTGCCAATTGGTCCACCCATTTTGATAGTGGCCTCTCCTCCCATGCTTGCTTTCCCCACCACTTAATGGTGCAGGCCACATCTGGGCTATTTTTGACACAAGTTGGACACGAGTTCCTGGAGATAATTGTCAGATACATCTTTTATTTTGTACATGTACATCATTTATTTTGTACATGTGCGTAGTATAAGTTTAAATAAACCAGAGACCTGTTCAGAGCTATCTAAACCTCAGGAACCTCTGGCATGTTTACTGCCAGACAAATTTCTGACAAATCCCACAACTTTTTTTTTTTGCCATTGGGTGGGTACAGAAAGTCCCGAGACCTGACTGTGTGGCGTCTGTCACCTCTACTACCGGAGTCTGTAAGTCCAGCAGGAGCATTCCCTAACGGCAGAAGATTTACCCCCCCACACACCACATTATGCTTGGCAAGTGGCCCGAGACAGATGCACGCTTGCTCCTTAATTAGTTCGTTTTTTCCTTCCTATCCCACAAGTTCTCCTGGTGGCTTCCACAGGAGAGAGGCTGTAGGAAAGGCAACTTGTGACCCCGGCAGCCTTGCAAAGTGCACTTGAATTACAGCAGAAAAAGACATCCCAACCTGATATGTGAGTGATAGATTCCTTCTGCACTGGGGCATGCTTGGGGTCAAATGCTCAAAATCTTTTATGAATGAATCCCCAGCTGTACAGATAAGAAGGGATTAAAAAAGATTTTGTCCACAAGGTAAAATCTAAGGTTTGGTTGTGTAGAAAGTATTTGGGCTCTGAAGCAATTAAAGCTTTATGTGAGTCAATAGGAATCTCTGCATCCCAGAAAGAGTTTTTATGGAGTTTCTTGTAATGCCAGCCACTGCAGGGCTGCCTGAGCAGAAGGTACAGCACTCTCCTGGCTTGGCATGCAGCCCCTTAGACCACAGATATCAAGGATCACCTCTCTTCTCTACTTGTTACAAAGCAATATTTACCTAGCATCTGATGATGATCTTGGGGAAAGGTGGTATTGCTTCTGAATGCAGCCTTCATCTTTATTTGCATTTCACAAATTTCTGCAGCAGCACCAAAAGTACTGTATTTTAACAGAAAAAAAAAAAAAAAAAAAAAAAAAAGTAGTAAAAATGAACAGAAATATTGTTCAGTAATGATAAGGGTCATATGTATTGGCAGAAAATGGAAGAAAATTTTTAATTTATGCTCTTTCTACTCTAATACATCCCATGCCCTTGATCCCTCCCAACAAATTTTCTTAGTTTCCTTAAAGCCATTTGGGATATTATCTGAGAACTGGATTTCTGAGGACCTATACTCTAGGGAGAATATTTCCAAGGACGTTCAGGTTACTTGAAATACAGGAATACCCTTCCTTGAACCTAGTGTCATGTGTCCTGAGGGTCCAGACACATGCTCAGGTAGAAGGCAACAGGAGGATCAGTCACATCTATATCCTTTATCCATTACTAGGACTTTGACTTGACAGAGAAAACTGGTTTAGATTAGGGAAAAAAAAACAGTTTGCTCTATCAGTAGTTGCTCTGTTTCTTCCAGACGGTGGAAAAAGAGGCCTTTGTCCTCCCTCTTGTCTGCTCACACCCTATTCAGCCATCACAGAGGATGAGTAACTCGTAACATCTCACATCTTTTCCATCAGTGCTTGTGCTTAGTCTGCCTGAGCCACTTAAAAGCCCCAACTTTTTAATGTATTAGTTGGAGCTAATGTGCTTCCTGACGGGCTCTCAAGAACGGGAGAGCCTTTGTCCTTGTGCTGGAGGCTTTTTGAAGATGGAAACACACATGGGGCAGGAAAACACACACCCAGAAAGCTCACCAGGTCCTAGTTCGATTTCTCATGCTTTGGGGAGGGTGTTCAGTTGTCCAGCTGGGGAGATGTTTTGATTTCAAAAACCATTCTTTTCTTCCCCTTATTTTGGGAAATGAGAAAAATATATAAAAGCATGTTATTAATAAAACATCTACTATGCCCATGGGACAGAGGTCCTTCCGTGTTGTTCAGATGGCATGTTTGTTGTTGACGTCTCTGTTTTCTCTGAGTATGCACAGAAACCTGAAATCCTTTTACATTTTTAATAAGATTTTTTCTTTTTTTTTTCAATCTAGTGCAAGAAAACCACATCTGCAATATGCATAATACTCTCTAAAACTGCAGCATCAGAGGGAAAGCACTGACAGTGTTTTGGCTATCTGCGGTTCAAGGCGGTGACGTGAGAAAGAATGATACCAGAGTCCTCGAGAAGGTGCTTGTGTTTTGCATCTCAGGACACATTTAAGGTACCTGAATTTCAGTTCTCACATTTGAGGTGAAGCATGTCAAAAGCACAAGATTTTGAATTTGGTTTGCTTTCCAATAAACAATACCTGGGAAGCCTGCATCAACAGGCGTTGTTGTGTTGCTTTGTTGCTTTGTAGCCCAGGAAGAGGGCTACAGTGCACACACGTGGGTGGTTTTGCTTGGCTAGGTGTATATGTTGGGCATCCCCAAGGCATATGCAGAGCATGTAGCATAGTTTTTGTCACTACTGTTATTACACATACAGATATGCTATTATTATCCCCATGGGAAGGCTGTGGCCTCCCTTAGCTGCTCCTGTTCCAGGTGTTTTGTGCCAGAGCGCAGGAGGAGACTTGCTGCTGGGCAGGCTCTCCCATCCTGCCTTCCCTCTTGCTGACCCTCAGGGCTGTGGACAGCCAGAGTAATGCTCCTGACTGGGACTCAGATCAGTGCAAGGTAAGATAGCCGCCAAGGAGGAGCCAGCAGCTCCAAAATGTTGTACAGATTGACCAGAAATAGCACTTAGGTCCCCAAATTCCCTTGTGAATCTGGTCCATTGGGACTGTTAAGGACAATGCAGTTCTTCAGTGCAGTTCTTCAGTGCAGAGGAGCAATTAAATACAAACAAGCAGCTTGCTTCTTTAACAGGCTGAAAAGAGATCAATAAGGAAAATGTTAAGGATCCTTGCATCCTTTCACCTTGAATATTTAGTTTATTGTTTTGTTTTGTTTTGTTTCAAAAGGGCAGAATAGATACACAGAGCATCCAGTGAAAGACAAAGCAAGTTATAAGAGGTGTGGCAGATCTTCCATGCAAGGGAAGCTTAAATTGATTAAGAGACAAATGAGAGGTGATATGTTAGTGGTATATAGGATAGTGAATTGCCAGAAGAGGTCAGTCAGACGATCCTATTTAGCCTTTCCCATAAATCAAGAGCAAGTGGAGTGCCATACAGTAATGCTAAAAGCTAATGAATTTAAAAGTGATACAAGTAAAATATTTTCTTACATGGTGCATAATTAACCTGAGAAATTCATCAGATACCATTAAGACAAAGAGCCTAGCAGGACTGAAAATGGAGAATAAGTGACAGAAACTACATAAAGATAGAAACATATACAGGGTGTTTAGACATTTACTTAAAACCATTTGCTGCCTGAGGCTGCAAAAAAAAACATCCCCTGTGGGAAAGCGAGATGTAATGATTGGACTTCTTGCATCTATTTCACTGCAGTGGGCAGGTTGGAGCTGAGTACTGGGCTGGTGAACTGCTTTCGATATGGTCAATATGATCACTCGTGTTTTCCAGAGTAAAGGGCACACCTCCACCTACCCCAAAGGGCAGCCAGAAAATGTCCAAAAAGCTTTTAAGCTTTTGAAAAAGCTTCTGAGCTTTGAGCCAATATAGAAATCATGGGTGGGGAGGTGGCCATGTGTCTGGGAGATAAAAAGGAGTGGCTAAGAGACTTATGGATAGGAGCTGAGCATGGGAATTGTGTTTTGACACAGGCGAAGGAGAATCATGTGAAATTTATGAGTCTGCCTTTTATTAACTGAAATGTGCTCTAAAATGGTGGTGTTTTGTGGGTAATTAATTGGTGTGCATTCTGAACTTGCAGTGTTTTATGGTCCCTCTTAAACTTATTAAACAAAGCTGTCAGCTTCTACTGAAGGTGTAAGATACTGCCCCAGATTTTACAGTGTGCATGTAGCTTTTTGGAGGTGCATGGCCAGGCTGCTCTGCAGCGTGACAGTGGGCTCCTGCACTTCTGAAGCATTTCTGAAGGTTTAAGGGTAAGAGCTGAGTGCTTGCAACAACCCCAGTGCAGTACTATATGGGTGAATGAAGAAGAAGCAAGGGGGTAAAATATAAAATCTCTGGAAAAAGAAAAAAAAATAAATAAAAAAGAAAGAAGAAAAGAATGTGGCTGAATAAAATGAGAACTAAACCACAGTGTTCTCCCTTGACATGGCTGGCTCTGTGCCTCAGTTTCTCACACGATCAATAGTGGTATTGGATCCTTAGTTCTTGAGTTTTGGAGCTCTAGTCTTTTAAACTTCAATATATACTTTACAAAACTGATGTGAGAACTCATGTTTTCTATGTAATATACAATTATGTCTTTCTAACAGGGATCCTCATCCTTCGTAAGGATAAGGAAAAACAGTGAATTAATTCATGTAGTTTTTCAGGTACTTTTGGATATATGCAGCTGTTGAGTGTAAAAATAACCTGCGTTATATTATTATTGTTATATATATATATATATATATATAATTGGCACAAGGATGTGATTGCTGTTTTGATAACATCCTGTAAACATTCCCTTGGTGAAGCCTGCTGACTATCAGGGGCTCCAGAACTCAAGCAGCAAAGGGCTTGTTTGGTCCTGTCGTCAGCAGACCACTTGCTGGAGATGTTTCTCTTGTGTTGCACTTGCTCTTTAGGGAAGGTTTTTCTCTGTTGACTGAAATAAGTGCTAGGGCAGGTTCTTCTGTTCTGCAAAACAAGCATTGCCCTGGGTCCCATTTTTGCATCCTGCACAAATCAGAATTTGTTATTGAGACCTGCATCCATGATTACTCTCAGCTTCCCTGTGCTCCATGTTTCCTTTATGAAGCAGGAATGCAGTGCACAGGAACCTGCTGTGCAGTGATAATATGTGCGTTCCCCGAGGCTTGTCTTTCAGCCTCCTCTGAGAATTAACCATGTAAAATCTATGTGCTGCCTGATTACAGTGGTGGGTGATTGTGGTCCCAACTTCTTGCTTTCTTCCAAACTCCGCCCATGGTCCATATACTCTGTAGTAATTGATTAGCTGAACTTCTTGAGTGCCTTAGGTTGGATTGCAGTCTTTGGCTCCATTGCAACATGAGCTGCTTACAAAATCAGACTGAATGGTACCTGCACTGTAGCTGGCCTAGCAGAGAAATAAAGAGTTATTAAGATACATATTTCTCTGTGTGTGTATACATATATATATATATATTTGCATATATACATATATGTAAATAAAGAAAGATGGAAACGTGTTCAGGGCAGTTTACATGCCTTCTTCTAGCTCAGCAAGATCAGTCTGTCTCATTCTATTTCTCAGAAATTATGTTTTTCAGTTGAATTTCTTGGGTAAAAACTGACAGTGTTCTCGTAAAAGCTTAAACTTCAATCAGTTGATTTTTTTTTTTTCCAAATGAGAAATACTCATTTTAGTTCCATTACAGATCTCCTTCCAATGTCTTCTTTTACTGCAGAAATCCCAGTAATTAGGACAGCTGTCTTTTCACACCAGTTTGACTAAAAGCTACTTTTTATAGGGAGAAGATGCAAATAAACACAGGGATTCTTGGACAAATAACTCTGCTGCATTCTCAGCCTTCATTTTTCTGATCACTTGCTACTAATAGTGACAGCTCCTTGCTTAAGTTATTTGAGATTTTTCTCAAACTGAAGCCTACACCTGAAGAAAAGGTCTTCTGCAAGTCTAATTTTGGCACACTAAAGTTTTTGAGCAAAAGTTTTACCAACTCATAGCAAATATTTTTATAAGCACTACCTGCAGGAGCAATGCAGGCCCAGTGTGATACAGGCCCAGTGATTTGCTCATACTGGATGGAAGCCAGTCTCGGGTTTTAGAAATGGATGTATCCAGCTGCTTTCTGCCCTTAGGGGCTGATATCCAGAGACATGGGGCTGGATCTTTGACTTTGACTAACAACCAAGGCAGTATTTTTTCCCCCTGTGTTCAGGACAGGGAAAATCTGGGCTCTTGGGGACGTCTTGGTGGCAAGATGTGGTTGGTCCTTTCTGTTGTTTGGACAAGAAAGGAAAGATAGACATCTGCTGCACACCCCAGACACGTAGGCTCCTCTGGTGAGACCCACTTGAGTCCTCCCAGAATCAGCTACCCACAATTCAGACTTCTATCTTTAACAAAGCATTTAATAGAGAAGTTACCACATTTGTGCAGAACTCACGTAGGCTCCCTTGAAAACAGAAGAAAGACTTGTGTGTCTAAAAGTTTGCTTGTATCTCTTTTTTTTTTTTTAAATCCCAACCAAACCAGTTGATCTTATAAAAAGATACGGCCTCATTTCATAAGCCTTTTCTCACTTATAAAAACAAGAAAAGAGGAGCCTCCATGCTCCAAAGAAAGCTTAAAGGAAGATTAATTAATTAATTAAGAATCTTTTCTTCTGAGTGCAACAGGATCCAAGTAACAAGTGAACTTTTCATTTCCAGTAATAGCAGAAATTACTTCAATAGCATGATTGTGAGCACCCGTGGGGCCATAATGTGAATGGTCTTTATTAAGGAATAGACTGAACTTCTGACTATCTTTCTTCCAGTCATTTCCACAGGCTATAAACAGCGCCTGGTTTGTTGCTATTAAAAGAGTCTAAAGACGACGATGCTGAAAAGCATTACTGTTTAAGTACTCATGGCTTGACATGAACATGAAAAATATTTTCTTGAAAGTGAAGTGAATTTGGGTTCTTCAGAATGTTAGGGTTTCATTAGGAAGTGGTTATGTTGAATACTTGTGATATAGTGGGATAGTATTTTGTTTTTATGTTTTTCATTTTAATTGCTGGTCATTACCCCTCTGTTTCACTTGATTTTTTTGGACATTCCAGTCCATGGGAGGTCAGAAAATATCATGGGGCCAGTGGGTTCAAACACTTTTTATGTTTTCTTGGTGGTATTTTCTGCCTATTTTAGTACCTGATGAAAGAGCCTGGTCTTGGTTAACGATCAAGCCTCATTATGTATTTTTTCCATAAATGACTGCTCTGAGGAGCAACCTTTCCTGAATAACATGGTATTTTGTAAAATGATGCAAACTAAAACTGGAGTAATCCATGATCTGCTGAGGTGATATTGAAGACATATCTCTTGTGCACAGCAGACCTATGCATTAATCCTATGTTTTGGGGTCTTTAATTGCTTTAAATATTTGCTTCTAGATCTGTGTTTCACACATCTTATTTACATGGTTTATTTTTCATTTTGTGAACAAATCGATAACCAGACAGACTCTTTACCACACTGGATTAGTTTTATTTATTCTCTTTGAACTTGATTAAAAAGCTGTCAAACATAAGTCTACATTTTATCAGCAGAATACTTTTACAAAACAGGGTAGGAGATGTGTATAGCTGGAAACATACATTTCAAAATGAAACAATATTTGATATATTCTAGACAGTTACCCTTTTGTTTATCCATGACAACTGAAACTAACCATCAAATGCATAAATTGATTCAAGTCTAGCCAAGTAATCCTAAGGGCATATGAAAAGGCTTTTTTTAAAGTTCTTTCTAGATGAATTTAATGTAGTTCACCAATAAAGCATCCTCAGGAGCACAATACAAATGCTACAGAACATGAGATAGCTGGGGAAAGCGGGCAGATGTACAGTGTGATGAAGAATCAAAATGGATGTTACATTAAAATGAGCAGTCATGCAATGTCTTCATTTCATGTACTGCATTTAAGTAAAAATGCCAAAGTTCCAATTTCTTTCTTTTTTTTTTTTTTTTTTTTTTTTTTCCAGGCACTGTTATGCAAATAGTGAGAGACTGTTTTTTTTTTTTTTTTTTTTTTTTTCTTCTTCTTTTCTTTTTCTTTTTCTTTTCATAATTTGTTTAAATTTGTATTAAATGCATTCCTTTTTAGCACTCCTGGAGTAGGGGAATTGTTTACTTATCATGCCTTTAACTTTCAATACATATCAAAGAGAAAGATAAATTATACTCAGATTACCTACATAAAATGTGGTATCTGTTTTAATTTGCTGCTTTTTATTCCATTTTCTACCAGTCTCCTCAATTACCATTTGTCTTTCTGTGCCATTGCATATGTTGGTAAACAGCATTTTCTATGGTCCTTGGCCATATGCTGTATGCTCAGCTTGCAAAAAAAATGACACTTGGAGTGCTAGCATAATGAAACTCTCAAAGGGTTAATGCAGAATACATATAGGCAAATGTTGACAATATTTTTTATTCCAATGTTTGAAAATTAAACACAAAATCATCATTAAGTTTTCACAAAATGAGGCATCTGTCACTTGAAAGAAAAAGAAATATTTCAGAAATATGTTTACAGAAATGTAAAAATATTAGACATCAAGACAGATGTGAACGTTTTCAATAACAGGCCCTGTCTGTCAGTCTTCCTCAGAGACGAAGATCTTGCTGTACTCACTCAACATAAGTTCAACTATCTGGTTTTGGTACAGCATGTGGACTGCCATGTTCCCTGTCTCCTTTTCAGGTCTAAGGAGTGTTGGTCCAAACACAATTCCTAAGCTTTGTGTTGACATAAGATTCACGGATTCCTTGGCTGCTATCCTGTTGACGAAAGGAAAGAATTGGTTAAAAAAGGGGGATGTCAAAGGAGTCGCTATTGCATTAGAAGTATACAGAGGCACTTTCCATTTTTTATTTATTTTTTACTGATTCTCTTACCATGGATGTTTGGTTGGTTGAGTTAGCAGAAAGGAAGAAAAGAGGGAGGGAAGTGATAACTTCTGCCAACCTGACGAGCAATGAAAGGAGATGGAGGTCTAAAGCCCAGCCTACAATTCACTTATATCAGGGTACTGTTTGCTGCTTTCTGGTGACTGATCATTAGTGCATGTGTGTACTGTAAGGAAATAATTTCTGAGCTCATACATTTAGATGCTGAAAATAGGGGGTGTCCTTTATGTCAATCAATACACTGAATCGCGCACTGTTGTTGCTAACAGTTTTGTTGGCTTCAGGAAGAAGCCTCCCTGCTTCTTGTAGCATGGTCTCCTGCACTGAAAGAGTTGGGAAAATATAAAAGGGTTGTTAATATAAAGCTCATATGAAACACATTCCTTCTGCTAATTTAAATCCAATAAAGTTAGTATGCTCAGAAACGAATTGTGAAATTTATATAACTAAAGACTTTTGCATGCCTTATCCTGACACAAAGTTTCTTAAGAGACACTGAGACCACATACCTTAATGGGATGACTTAGAAAATAATAGTAAGGATTATAACCTTTGATATCTTTATTACCCACAAATTATGAGAGGGGGACCATTATTATTAAAAGTTGATCTTTTGTCTGTATTAAGACTTAATATTCTTGTGGAAATGACATTAAGGATTGAGAAGTCTGGTCTAAGAACAATATAGGTTTAATGGATGGAGTTTAGGTAGGCAGTTTCGCATAAATCTCTGCAGTGGTGAGTATGAACTAAGTAGAAATCCATTTCCTTCCACCCTCCAGAATATATAAAATATCCTAGGCTGGAAAGACTAGTAAATGAAGATACATATTTTACAAATAAATTACACAGCTTTACTAGGAATGTGAACTAAATGTAACTTTAATATGTAAACGTTTGAATTTATGGATGCTTCCCTAACTGGTTAGTTTTAACTCAGATATTTCAAGTGTACTGTTGAAGCCAAGTCCTGCTTTCCACCTTCTCTCCCTATTTGTTACTCATTCACCTTTTTAAAGTCCAGAAAGCAATTTAAAAATCATCATAGCTGTCTCTGTTTCACTATACCTATTACTGAATTGACAGCAATCTTAACTATAAGTGAAAGAAACTTCTTGGGTTCAGGCACTTAAAAAAAAGGTTTCTTTCATGTTCGTGGGCGTTCGTTGCACAGCAAAGAGTATCTTCTTGTGAATTTCTGCCAATCTTGTCATTTACCACATTCCTTGAACATTGATGCTCATGGATTTTTCCATATTTAAATAGGAAACATTACTTAGTTCTGCCTCATGCTTGTAACCGTGGTGTCCATTGCACAAAACACTCTCCATATGGCACTAATCAGATTGGCTTAATTATTTGTTTCTTAAAATATAGCATCTTTACTATAAATTAAAAAATAATTATGTTTCCTCTGTGGTAAGATTAACATATCATCACTTAGGAATCCAGAAAGTCTCAAAAGCTAGTAGTTTTGTTGCCAAATGACTGTGTGGGCTTCTGATGGACGTCACACATATTTATCACAATTAAAAAAGTTTGTCACAGGGATGGCAAGGTTATTTTCCTCAATGCTACTTATGCAGAACATACATGGAGTTTAAGGTGTCCTCATGAGAAGGACTTGTTTTTGTTGAGCTTGCTACATGCTAGAAGTTGGAAACCTTATACAATATTTGCAGATGACATTAGGCATAGGTAGAGATGTTAGTTCACCAGGGAAAAAATCCTATTCAGCAGCTCCATGGTTTTGCAGTGAGGTGGTGTTGATGATGGACAGCATGGACAGCATCAATGAAGCTGGATGAGAAAGACTTTGCAGGGAGCAGGAAGTAATGGACCATGGATGAGCAGAATCAGAGTAAAGAATAGTTGTGGTGGGGTGGGAAAAGGGCTTGATAAAATGAAGAGAGGAGGGATCTGATTACGTTCTTCTGTAAAATTTGGAGCAAGATTATAGCATCACCTAGGTTGGAAAAGACCTTCCAGATCATGAAGTCCAACCATCAAGATGCTATTTCTGATGTGAACACAGAAAATGGAGGATGGATGGCCAATCCCTCTGCCCTTGCCTGCCGAAACCTTCTGACAACTTTGCTTTCCCTGGAGATGCAATCCTGCACACAAAGACCTGTTTGAGTGGAGACATTGCCAGTCATGGCCTGCAATCACTCAACTCTCAGGAGGTGACAGTATGGCATGAAGCATGATGCTCATGGTGTGCATTAGTGATGGAGAGGAACCTGTTGCAGTGCACTGACATGGAGCATGGCACTGAAAACATCCACACAGGGGGCCCGTAAGTCTAGCATTAGTCTAATAATTAAAATCTCTTGAAAATTCTTCAGGTTTTCTATCTATTATTGCAGTTGTACTTGTTTTGATGACCATACAAACAAAAAATTCTAAGCCAAGAAAACAGAATTACTTTTCAGGAAAGTCTCAGTAGTTAAATGATTTGTGGCAAAATACAGCTACTGGAGGGGAAGAAAGAAGGAATTCAATCCAGCCCGAAGAAAATAATTATGACTTTGGGACCTTATGCCATTTTAAATTACAAATATTTACCAATGAAATTCCATAACTGATGTTTTTTTCATCTGTCCACACAAGGAAAAAAGTCAAAGCAAAACAAAAACAAATATATACAATTTAAGCTGTTACTGTAGCTGCTAAGTGAAACTCAGTTGTTAAAAGGGAAAACCTTAAAAAATGGGCAAGAATGTCTTTTTTCTGGCACAAAAAAGAACAGAAAGAGTAACACACTGCTTAGAACATAAAAAGTGAAAGGAAATGCCAGAGCTACGTTTTGTCAAGCCTAACTGAAAGGAGCAATGATCCATCAATTTAAGATTATTTTAACAAAACAATCTGTAATCCAGTGCTACAGATGTTGGAACCACATCAAGAAATTGCTGGGCATTATGGTGTGAAAGATTTTTTCCCCCAAAATAAACGAACGGAATTGCTAACTTCAAGAATGGTGTAAGTCCTTAAAGATCACAAGTCAGGAGACATACAGAAAATACAGGTCTCATTATTAATAGTAACGAAGTTAATGATGTATTAAAACAGCAGAAGTGTCTGATAGGAGGGCTCCAGTGTCAATGGCAGATATATAAGTAAAAATACTTTAAGCTTTGGTTGTTGCTAAGGCAACTGTAAACTGGAAAGCTTGCGACCGAGAGCAGGGCAACCCTACGGCTGGAAGGGTCATGGTATGGTGGGTTTGGCTCTCCAGTTTAATTAAACCTATACTTTTCAAACTCTATAAATAAAATCATTATTATTTTTGACATTCAGAAAGCACACTGGATTATTATTTCAAACACATTAGGTGTTATGAAATGTTCTTCATCCATTTCTATTCTGTAGAAACTACCGAAGAGGAGAAAGCACATCAATGATGGCTCTGATTCCTCACCATTTTAATGTTCTACTGCACATGAATAAAATAGGTAAGTTGGTGTCTTTAGGGAGGAAAACCCCAATTCAAATGGAACTATCTTACTGTAAGCTGAAGAGTGTTTGAGGACAGAGCTGTCCTTTGCCAGATGAGAGGAGAACCTTTCACTCCTACCTTCTTAGCCTTTTCCAGCTCACGAAGATTTGTTTTCTCAATGTTTGGGGTCCCTAGTAGAACCAGTTTTAGACATGCATAGTACTCTTGTACTCTGTAAGTGTTCTAAATTATATTCAAGGGTAACTTTTAAATAAGACAATCATATTGCTCTTCCATGAACTAGAAATATTGCTTATGACTGAAGGGCAACACACAGCAAAATAAGGTCATTGAAGTAAGAAAGTATCATTGGGTAAAATACTACGGACCAGAATGGAAGTGTATGAAATGCAACCCTCTGGAGTCAGCAGAGACCCAAGAGACCAAAGTAGGTTTTTATCTTATCAGGACCTTGACCACCAGCATTCTGCATCACATTTGGTTTAACTAGAAAAATCACTGTCATGAGAGAATGAAATCAAGATCTAAACAGAGGCCAAGAAAGATTAAAGATACATGGGAATAAAGAAAACTCCCCAGAAAGGAAAAACTGTGTATTTGTGACATCCATCTTCTTGGTATAGCAAGTAACCCTACAGAATAGGAACAGACTGCCCTCGTGCTAGGAACCACTGCCACAGCTCGCCCAGTTGTAGAGTTGGGCTGTTTTGAGACATAAATTCCTGTGCCCTGCCTCAGTGGGCCAAAGTCTGCATGTTCCATTGATTCTCTCTACCGATAATTATCCTCAAATTAGCTAATACCCATTTCCTATAGATAGTCAGTGGTAAGCAGATGTAATGTTTCAGCTTCAGGACTCTGCCTGGGGATGGCTCAGCTGCCTTCTTGGCTGAGTTTACTCACCTTCAATATAGCTCTTCTAACAGACCTTTTCACTGCACTGCTACTTTATGTGGTAGCTTTCTGACTATTGCAGAGCTCCTGATCAATTTGAACATGCTAAAATATGACTCTTGTGACGAACAACGTTTAGCTCCACATTTTATGCTCCTCTCCTTCCCAAAAGCTGGTTCATGGGATTTAAAAAATAACAGGTATTACATACTTTGCTTTAGTGACAAGACATTTGGGGAGAAATCATCCAAGCTTGAAATAAAATCTTTATTGAAAGCAATTCTACATCCATGCCAGTCAGATACATTGTATGATCAGAAGAGATGTCCCAGGGGAAAGCTCGGCGCAGTAGACAGGGTTGATTACTTGGACCTCCTGTCAGTTCTTAACTCACTGACAATGGCTGAGACATTCAGTACAACTTTGTTTCCTTTATTTGGAAGTAAAGTTAATATACTTACCTTAACTGTGCCAAATGTACTGGAAAATAACCTGATAATAAAACGTACCATCCTACTAAGTGATAATGTCTGTGTGTGTATAAGCACATTTTGGCAGGGCTTGTGCAGACGGGTTTTTCAGTGTTAGAAAAGAAGCCCATGTACAAAATGATGCACAGATAATCCATTAGGTTTCTTCTCAGTGTACTTTTTTTTCTTTGTAAGTCCTGTTACATACTTTCCTGAGACACAACATATTACTGCATCATCATTTTCTACTGTAAACTTATTTGAATTCAGCTATAGGGGTTGTTCTTTATATA
Source organism: Netta rufina (assembly GCF_964035555.1). Classification (NCBI taxonomy): domain Eukaryota; kingdom Metazoa; phylum Chordata; class Aves; order Anseriformes; family Anatidae; genus Netta; species Netta rufina. The sequence goes on along the minus strand of NC_140129.1, from coordinate 36,216,393 downwards.
AAACGTGGTTTTTTTTGGTACTAAAAAGACAACTGAACTACAAAATTTGGCTTTGACAGAGATCCTAAGCCACAAACAATAGGTGCCATTTTATAACAGGTCACAGCCTTGCAGAGATATCCATATCTTGAGGAAACTCTGTTGCCAGTTTAGGACAGACATGAAAATGCATCCACTGTGGAGGAAGAGTGCACGGCTTGTGCACATCTTAACCCCATCTTGAGAGAATCACTGAAATAATCAGTGGTTAAGTGAGCCCCTGATACCATAAGCTCTACTTAGGCAAACTGTTCAATTCATTGCACTGCAATGTAGATAAATGTAAAATTTAGTAATAAATTGGGATTCTTGATATTTTATGAATGCAAACTAAACCTCATTATTATTTATGTCCTGGCTTTATGGATGATTTGCTCAGTCATATTACAGTGGTATTCACCAGCTGATGAAGCTGAGGAAAAGCAAACATTATCAGCTGAATTCCTGGCTTGTTTGTGAAATCTGTATACCTTGTTATGTGTGTGTGTCGAGGGGCTTTGTGTGTACCTACAACCTGAGGTTGGTGCTTATTGCAGAGTTCAAAACTCCACAATATCCACCCTTTTCATACTGTGCCATGGGGTTTCCTCCACCACAAATGTACCGAATGCAGAGATCACAGTGCATTAATAGAGTTTTAAGCTATTTTCTTTTGCTGATGTAAAATGCAAAGGCACTTTAAATTCATGTTTCCTCCACAGGTTGAATTTGGAACAATAGCGATCTGAGACTGGAAATAGAGAAAGCAGGTCATAGCGTATGATACGTTATGAGAGGGGTCAGAAATAGTTCAGACATACTTAAGAGCTTGCTTTTGCTGAAAATAGCCTCGATGGCTCCTGGCCTACAGAAACTCCATAGGCTTCCTGTGCTCTGCAGCTGTGGGTTCATATTACATTTCTTTGGGAAAAATCCCTTCTCTTCAGTTGCTCTGGGACACAAGAATGAGAGCTCGATGCTGTCTTCTGCAGACTGGCCTTTAAAGCTGACCATTGGGTGGCTATATTTAGTGCCTGGACAGCTGACAGGGACCCGCTGGAGAAGGGGCTTCCTCAGGGGATCCCCCATGTATCGTACAGCACGAGCTCTCCCTGGGCGAGCTGCCTTGGAGTCCAGCCCGAAATGAAAATCATAACTAAACTAGCTCTGAAGATCAGTTCACAGTTGGCTGAATAGACTCCGAAAAGCTGAAGAAAAGCATTTATTCTGGCTTACCCTGGTTTAATAAGAAAACAGTTTAAAATAAAGACTTTTCACCATTGGGTGAACTTTGCTACCTGTATGACCTGCTTTCTGAAGAGCACGTGTGCTCACACCTCCTGGAGTAGCTCTCATGGAGAAAGTCTTCGTTTTCTAGGTGACTCAGGCCAAGATCTAAAAACACATTTGAGTGTCTGAAGGGGCGCAGGCAGAACGTAGGGGCCTGGCTCAAGAATGTGCTTTGGAAGAGGTCCCCTTGCTGCTTCTACACCCAGCTGTGGCCATATGAAGGGGACAGGGTAACTTGGTGCCTGCCTTGTGCCAAAGAGGGCCTCAAAACCACATGTGCTCTCTGCCTTCCTTGTGTAGCCCCATTGGGGAGCCTGAAGAAGTGGGAAGCACGGGTCAGATGCATTCTCCAGTTGTGTGTTAATCAATAATTGCATCTTGCCAAGTACACGAACAGTTCTGGGAACAGAAAGCAGGGCCGGCACTGCCATGCTAACAGATGCGCTCATTACAAGTTAGCAATTCCTGCCAGGGATTCTGCTGTCTCCTGGGCTTAGGACTACGCCATGTGCTCAAGTTCATGCCTCGATGAGGTGCCCCTTTTCCTCAGAGGCCCATAACTCAGATCTGCTCAGACTGCTCTAGGATATGAGCTTGTAGAGCATAGTGGTGCTTGTACCATAAAACTGAATGACTCTGGGCATCCTGTCCCAGGTCTGTGGAGAAATATCGATCTGAACCCTCATTTGCTTCTCAGTCTCTGGTTCATCTCTTTTTTTTTTTTTTTTTCTGACAATTTTCTGATGAAACTCCTGGTATGTGACCATGAGAGGATGTATACATCCCCATGTCTCCCTTTTGGAAGACTGACCAAGCTGGGTGACATGCTAAGTTCTTCCACTCACTGACAAGCAGCACAATGCCCTCTCAATTTGCCCTGGTTCTTAATTTATTTTTTTTTTTTTGTGACTGAATGCAAACTGGTTCTGACTAATGCTCATGAGACTGGAGGAAGGAAGAGAGCTGGCCAGCCCGTGCTACCACAGTGGAAGTTGCTATCAAGCCTCCAGCTTGCCTCTTTGGGGACAGCCACTTCATAAAAGCCAGCTGAGGGCCACAAACTTTCCTAAGGAGCATCTCAGACTCCTCTGCTGCAGCTCAAAAGGCATTCGTTTTTGCCTTCTCTGAGACCCACGTAGCAGCATATATATCTCAAACAACAGCAAGCCCCTCTCTAAAGCCACACCACCACTGCAAGCACGAGTCTTTCCCTAGGGAGAGGATGGGAGAGAACAAAACCACCCGAGACAGATGTTAGGCAGATGCTAATGCACTTCTTAGAGGTGTTTGGAAAGTGGAGTGATAAAGGCAGTATGAGACTAGATAGAATAATATATGTTCAGATGGAAATATAATGTATAGACCCTTGTACTGTATTTTTGGCTGATGATGTAACTGATGTAACTTCTGCTATGTTTTCTTTTAATTCTATTTTTTTTTTTTTTTTTTTTTCTGCAGAGCAACCAGCTTCTTGTAAAACACAACCTGTCAGAGGTCCTGGCTCTGCTTGCTTTTGTGGCCTGTGTAGCTCAGAAGGCAACAGATAGTCTTATGTGAATAAATAAATATTTAACTTTTAAGATTGCTTTTTTTTTTTTTTTTTAATTCAAGAATGCCTTAAGCTACATTTCCTTGTAATATTAAAAATAAAAAGCAGTTAGTAACAATCTTCCTTAAATCAAGAATTATAAATATAGAACCTTTATCATCGGCACAGCACATCCAAAAATGTCTTTGTAAAGTAAATCAAATTATATGAGTTAATTGATTCCAGGCAACATCAGCAACTGCAGGTGGAAACTGAATAACAGGATGTTTATTAATGAAGGACTATTAATCAAAATTGACAATATCAATTCCTGTTTCTTTTATTTGAATTCTACCTGCAAAATCCATGGAGATACTTGCTGAATGTTTAAATAAAAATTTAAAAGTAAAGAAAATACTAACACTTGGGATTTTAGCTTTAGATGTAGGGCTATTTGTTTAAACAGTGAAAGGATATCCTAAATTCAATTTGACAGGCAATGCCAAAGATGCCAGTGGTAATTAATTAGCACTTAATTTAGACCACAGAACAACAGGATATGGAATTGGTGCTCAGTGCCATTTCCCCTTAGGCTTCATCTCATGAGGGTCAGGAGTATGGCTGTTGCATTGAAGGTCAGTAAATAAATTGGGGGAACACATTGACACTGGACTTTTCATGATAGATATCCTTCACCCTTATTACTGCCTCCGGCTACCACTGATGAGAAAAGGGCTGCAATTGTTCTGTGAAGAGCGCTGTACACAAGCCTGAGCCGAGCAAGGTGGCGTTTGGACTCGCGCCTTGCTCAGTAGTCGTGCTGGATGCTCTCCGTGGATTGAGAGCTCTGTCAACTTGGTGTCTGGGCTGGGAATAAACTTCTAACTGTAGCACAGAAAGCCTGAGGAACTCTGATGGGCCAGAAAATTCACTTAAAAGCAGCCCTTAAGTTTGCCAGATTTGGGAGCTTAACTTTAGATTAAGCATAATTAAAATCAATGGAAGAATTTAAAGGGGGGTTATAAACTAGGTCAGCAAGGGAAAAAATACATTTCCTTATTATCCTCTTGTCTTTGTCTTAATAATATTTGGTCTTCCTCCATAAAGCTGAAGTCACTTAATAAAGGTGGATTAATGTTATTAACAGCATTTTTCAGGTGGGGACACTGAGGCTTTGACGTGCTTATTGATGGACAAACTAGAAATATGTGGCACAAAAACCAGAACCACCAGTTCTACAGAACCACCAGTTCTGTTGGTAACTCAGGCGTTTTTGTAAGTCAGTGAAAGAAGCTGCCCTTCTCCAACACACCCAAAGCAGTGGAAAGCACACAGGAAACCCTGTGGAGCCTTGTTCACAGATGCACATGAATTGCATTCCTTGCTTCAGATTTACTGGCAAGAAAAAAAAGGTTGATGAGACTCCGTGTTATAATATATAGTCTCCTCCCGGTAAACCTAGTGAATCCCCCAGCCAGCACCATACTCTTCTCCCCGTGATCTCTACCCTTCTTTCAAAAGAGCAGCTCAGGTGGAAGGGTGTCTGCCCTGGCATTGATTATCAGCAAAGATATTCTGAAACCGCTTTTTATAAATGATACCCTCCATGCTTAAATGGTGCTGTCCCACCCCAGCACCCCAGACAATCAATGTGAGCTTCAGTGGTTATGGGAGGAAATTCTTACTGCAGATCCTAGCTGTACTCCACTAGCACAGTTTTGTAAGCCTTGTTCCCCAGAAGGGCTGTCTGCATTGCTGCATCAGGAAAACACCAAGTTAGACAGCAGTCCGTGCTCAGAAAATTTATTTTGGAAGCCCTAGGTTAACAGTTATTTTAAATTTGCTTTCACTTCATCACACCCTTTGCTGCATCTCTCTCGACAGAGAGTGAAATTCTGATTACTGTTAAAGTCACTGACAAACCTCCCACCGATCGGGAGCAGAGCAGAGTCAGAATTTTACCGTGTACAGGATTAACTTTTCTCAGTTTGGATGATATCTATTTTTACTAAGTGGAATTATTGCTTTTGACTATGTTCAATCTATAACCTCTTGCAGCCTTCAATTATAGCCCTTTTGTGCTACAGTAATCCAGTTGACAGCAAATAACTCAGCCCTGGATATGACAGGTTTACTTTCTGACTTAAAGCCCCAAAGCAGCAATTGGCTGGAATTTCATACTGGGGTGCTGAACCTTAAACAACCTGCTCAGAAATGTATCTTTTCTAGAGAGTCTGGAGCTTCTTGTGCAAAAATTACTGGTTTTGTCCAGTGTCAGGAGTAAATAGTTCTGCTTTGTGAGACAACCAGTATTTTTGATGTTGAAATTACAGAATGTGGCAAAGAATTCCATGATAGCCAGAGGAAAAAAAAAAAAAAAACAAAACACAAAACTTTCACTGATATTTTCCTTTTCTGTGAGGTCTTCAATATGCAATTACTTCACAAACTGTTTTGTTTTGTGTCCTTTTCAATCCTCAAAGCCCTCTGAATATTGGTCTGTTAATTGTCCTTAATATAAAACCTACACTTTTCCACTCATTATCACCATCTTGTTTAAAGTGAAGCCTTCCTGCAGCAGTTTGCCCCACAGAGATGACTTTGTATGGGATTGTATGAATCCTCAACCAGGATTCCTGCTTGTTCAGGTTCAGTTCTGAGCTCTCCACAAGCTACTAGTGCAATATATATGCATTGCATTTGTATCAGATCTGAAAGATGCTTTAACATGCCTCCCAGCATCGCGATTGTTTCAGCACTGATATTGAACATGAGTAGGATGAATATATCTCTTAAATGCACTAGTGAGTATGTGCCACGAGTCTTTGATTTCTTTAAACTTATTTACATTTTACTTGCCCTTGAGCAATGAATTTACTATGTCAGCATTGTCTTTTCTACTTTCACTTTGTCTGTCTTGTCCACTCACCTTAGCTTGATGTTTATTTTTCGTGCACGTGTATAGTCCATTGCACTAAATGCACGAACTGCCTGGAGTGCAGGATTTTCCAGATAGTGTGCCTTTGTAAGATGCACCCTTTGTAGCACTGTCAGGTCTGCGATATTCCCTGGCTTAAAACTGGCTTTAGACTTTCTTATTTGTTCCTTTTTTTTTTTTTTTTTTTTTTTTTTAAGTCAAACACCCTTTCACATGCATACCATTTGCAGATGACTGTAGGATTGTGTTAGACTTTACCAAAGTCTTTAGCTCCCTATGTAGGTAGCCCTACCTCTCTCAGCAGTTGTGTTTCTTCTACCTTTGAAGCTCTTATACAAAATATTGCTCACATCAAGTGACTGGACTTGCCATTATCTGCTCTTGTCTGACTCTGACCAAATCCGTACAGTTAAAAAAAAATGTTGAAAAAACATATATGAGTCACTTAGATTTCCTAACTGAAACCATGATGGCAGACATGGAAGGACTCAGGAACCGCAGGCTATTTAATAAGGCTATTTATTAAAAAGGCTATTTATATCATGGCAAACTCCTCGTTATTGGGGCACCTTGTTCAGAAAACAGTGTCCACGACTTCAAATCTCTCGGACACAGCTGAGCTGGATAAATGACTTGGTGCACCTGACAGAGCCGCAGAGGAACATTTCTGATGTCCCACCTGCCAAACACGTCTGTCCCCAAATTGCCTCGTCAACTTTATGCTTTGGTATGATGTTCTTGGACATGAAGCTGAAATGCCCTACTTTTTTTTTTTTTTTTTTTTTTTTTTTTTTTTGGTGCGAAAGATTTGACCTTTGTCAATGAAGGTATCAGGACAGCTACAACAGAGGGATTGGTGGGATCTATCAAAATGAAAGATCTTAGTCGGATTGAATTCCCTTTTCTTGGCTTAACACCATGTCAAGGGGACACCATATTCAGGATGTGTGCTGGCAAGCCAGAGCCAGCATACTCAGAAGTCTCTGCAGTGTAGTCTAGGAAGTCTTCATACACCTTAGTTTTAGCAGGGAAACAATGATATTTCACTGTTTTAAAAAAGTGAAATATCATTTTGTGTCACTCTGACACTATGTTTGGATATGAGAGAAAACTTTTTTTTTTTCTTTTTCTTTTTTTCCCCCCTAAATCTTGAGACCATGATGTATCTGAAACATCCCTTTCACCAAGACAAAAGTTACTTGATGCCATATTAATAGATATATTATGATTTTTATAGATAGCACGTGATCAGAACATTTCTGGAGAGCCTGCTAAAGTAGCCTAAAATACTGATTCTTCAGATGGTGATGGTTAGAATGACAGAAATCCAAAAGCTGAGCTCGGTTCTGTCTTGCTGAAGATAGTTTATCAGAATTTAAAATGGTATTAGATGTTTTGCATTATGTACTTCCAGGAGTGCATCCCATGAAAATACTCCACAGGTAAAAAAACTTTCAACTTGAGTAACAGGCAATATGCATATATACCTTATGAATATATATATGTAACTTGCAGTTGAGGATGGGCCAGTTTGGGCCCCCTGTTTGCCTAGGTTATCCAAATGAGAGCATGGATAAGAATTACAAGAATGCTAAAATCTGTGTTTATCTGAAAGTAAAGAACATGAACCTCTCCTGGCCACTTAGCACATCCCTGTTCTGCTCCCCACCCTTCCGTGCCAATAAACACAGTGAAGCATTTTTGTGAGGTTTCTTCCTACATCCTTGCTCTCCTCCCAAGTTTCTCAGCCCCAGTTGACCCTCCCCAGGGGGGCTGCCCCAGCTCTGCTCCCCTTATTCCTCTCCTGCTCCCTGGCTGTGCAGAGGCAACAGGCACACAGTGCAGAAGCATTTCAGAAGACCATGGAAAAGCTCTGGAGAGGATGTGGCCATGCCACCTAGCAATGGGGCTGAGATAGGTGTAGAAATCCTGCCTTAGAAGAAGTAACCAGTGGCATCTTGTGGACCAGGGGAGGAGGCAAGTTGTCATATGCTTGGCTGGAGTTAGCCGATCCACAGATTTCTGATTTTACATTGCACCATAATGCGTAATGTATGAAAAGATAAATATTTTCCATTCAGCAACATCTTGCTGTATTTTCATCTAACTCTATAATTTTAATTATAAAGTGAACATAACCTGTATCAAATTACGATTTTGTTAACATATTGAATGAGGACAAGAAAAATAAATACCAGATTTTATACTGTACAGGCACATGAAGGTATAGTAAAAAAATCTGGTTTCCTTGACCACATTGTCATAATATGCATATATAACTGCTTATTGAATCCAGGCTGTGTAGACAACAGAAAGAACACTGGCTCCATACCATCACAATGCTTGCCCACAACAAAGAGGAGGAAAGAACAGGCTCTTTCATTGTGTGTGTCTAAGTATTACCGACATAAGGGCTAAAAACATTACCTCTGTCTGAAGTGTATCTATATATCCATGCATAAGTTATTAAGTGGGCTCCCTGAGCACAGTTGCTGAAAATATTAATATATTCAAATTATATTCTAGCTACTGCAAAAACAGTAGATCAGACAAATATATTAAAATCTCTTCAGACAAAAGAAGTCATGTTATTTATAAAGTTCCTCCCCCCCCTTACTGGAACACAAACCTTCATTGTATATAATATATGAGAATGCAAGATGATCCTTAGATGTCAAAATGTGGCTTAAAGTTTGAATGTAATCATAAAACAGTGACTCTAATGCTTGCCATAAACAAATTGTCACTGGTATTATGTAACTTAGGCTATTCACAAAGCATAAAAGAAGGGAAGAATAAAAGGTGGCTGCCAAACACCACGGGCCCAATCCAACGGTAGTGCCAAATTGCGCTGGCGGACTGGGAGTTGCGAACAGTGTGGAACCCAGTGCTTGGGCCTGGGCTTAAATTAGGGTGAGATAAAGGCTATTTAGTCAATTTAGACTGCAAGCAGCAACCGGTGTCTTCTGCAGCCTCCTCTGCTCTCTGTGTCCCAGAGATGAGGAAGCAGTAAAAGTCCCTGGATTGCTGCAGGACCTGGTTTTGTAGGGATGCAGCCATGGCTGGCCTACACCAGCGATGCAGCCCAAAATGCCCACGCCTCTTGGAGCAGGCTGGTGGCCTTGATCTGCTCGTGTTGTCCAGTGTGTTTGGTGCCTTGTCGCCGGGGTCACACCTTCTCCTGGACTCTAGGAGAGTTGGCACAGCAGCAGAAGGCCATAATTCAGGGCAGAAGATGTCTGCAAACAGCAACTAATCAGTCATAGGAACAGCAAAGTCATAGGCACTTTGCTTTAGCTCAGGTTTCAGGAGTAATTAATATGTCTGATATACACAGCTTTAAATGGTGCTAATGGCTCTGCTCAGGCCCTTGATAAACCACCAAACTAGACTGCTCACCCCTTTTTAATTTGATTTTCCCCCTTCCTTTTAAAAGTAAAATGACATTTTTTTTTTCACAGCCTGAAATAATTGTTTGAGCAGAGATACTGGTTTAACTCATTATGAATTATTAGTGGAAAAGTGGGTCTCAGAAGTATGTTACATCTGAAATATTTTTCGTCACTTGAACATGTGCCGTCCAGAACTGGCCCTATTCTACCAGGCACTGGGAACAAACACTTCACATTCACAGATGCTCCTAATTTGGTGTGGTTTGGAGTGTAATTTAGATCAAACGTATCCATGTAAATGAGTCAGGGTTTCTTAATTAGGTGCCTCTAAAGAAAAAACTTGGACCACATCAGTAGGTGTGGGTGTGGTGCCCACAGTACTGGAATCTTTCTATAGATGAAGCTTAGTTTTGTTCAGGCACACTGTAGGTTTTTCTTTCATTTTTTCTTTTTCTTTTTTTTTTTCTTTCTTTTTTTTTTTTTTTTTTCTAAAGCACAATAATAAATCTGCAGATGGCATAGACATAAAGACGCTACTTCAGAGGAGCTGTCTAAAACACTGTCTCTTTGGCAAATGCCTTAAAGTAGGTCATTCTGCTGTGATTTAGGTTTATATTTCATTGCCAGCTTTTTGTTCCCATTACAAGTAGGGTGCATTCCAGTCCACAGATTTGCTCTTCATTTTTTTTTCGGATTGGCTTTTATTTACAAGAATTTGTAGATCTTCATAAGAAAATGGCCAATATGCTGTCAGAAGTACTAATCATGCACTTGACCACAAAAAGAGATGTATGAAGGTGATAACCTGGAAATGTTAGAATGTAAAATAGCATTCTCTGAGAGCAAAAAATGTATTGATTCTCTTAACACAGTGATTGAAATGATTGTTGCATCTTTTCCAATGTGTGAAAAATGATTTGGTCTAATGTCATTTCAGAAGTCGCACAAAACGGAGGCATCCATTGCCCTAGTTGCTCAGGTATTTGCTTTTTCTGTTTATATATTTCCCACTGAAAAGCATGTTTTTTTTATAGCTTATGAAAAAAGTAGAAATCAAATCATCAGGGTCTGTTTTCCCATCAAAGTGCTGGGGGATTTACATGCCAAACTCCCACTAGCCTTAATGAATTACCTGCATAAATTCCCTTTCAATCGATAGTAGAATAGATCCTATTGTGTTATATTAATTATTTTGCACAGAACACTGACATTTTGGCATTAAAGCCTTTTTTTTTTTAAGTTCCAATGAATATCTTAAGAAACTTCAAGCCTATTATTTATTTCACAGCTTTATTTTGAGAAAAATCCTGTATCTTTAGTTAGAAAAAAAAATAAAATAAAATGAAAAAGCACTGCAATTTACCCATTTATGACCTAGTTCTGGACATTAATGTGATAGGGCTCAATCTCTCAAAATAGAAAAATAAATAAATAAACACATAAATAAATAAATAAAAGGGGAGGGGGGTGAAAAAGCCCTTTTGTAATGAATTGAGCATTCTTAATTTTCAGCAACAAAAACCATTTGAGTTGAAAAGAACGCTCACCCCGAGCAATATTAAGAGGTTACAAAATCACATAAATTAACTCTGCCAGCGATATTTTGCTGAGGCTTGTGTGAGTGCAAACCAGAAGCAGGGCTCTCACATGGTCTTTATTAACCGAAGAGCACTTAGCAGTAACTGGCCTTCCCCGGGATGTGTTGTCCATATGCAGGCGTGCGCAGGGTGTGCATATGGCCAAACGCTGGGAGACGCGGAGGGGCTGGGGGGAGCTGCAAGGACGCGGAGAGTGGAAGTGAGAAGTGTTCGCTCTGTAGTCATGGGCAAGTGCCCTACCCTCTTCATTCCTCACTTTCTCCATCTACGCAACTGGGATAATAAAACTTACTGACCTGAAAAAGGAAGTTCTGAGATTTAATTAATGTTTGAAAAGCTTTTTGAGATCGTTTGATACTGAGTAATGTGGAGTGAACAATGGCAGCTCTTTGAAACAGGGGCTCTATCTCTCCGTATTTGTGTACTGCACCTAGCACAATGGTGCCGTACAGCCACAGAGTCAACCATATCATAAATATTTAAATTAAAACTATGTTAATTATTTTTATCGTTCTGTTATTTGCTGATACACCAGTGCAGTACATTTTGAAGCTTGGTAGCATTGAAAAGTACCAAGCGTAATTATTTGCCTGATTGTTATGAAAATCAGGGTTTATACTTTAAATACGGTTCGTGAAAATAGGAAGCACAGGTGAAAATGCACTTTTAAATCCTCATTATTTTTCTCTTTAAAGCCACTAAGCTGTAATGTACTCTTCAGGGAATGGGTGAACTTTGCAAACACTCTTATTCCACGGGAAGGAGAAAGCATGACTGCAGAAACCTCTGCAGCAGACACCTTCCCACATGTGAACACAAAGAAAATGCATAAAGGTGCTCCAGGAAGACTGGATTTCATTTGTGCCTTTAATTCAATAATTGTTATTACTCCTGTCCCGTGCACACTGGGGCTTGGTGCACGTTTGCTTGTGTCCCCAATTCACAAGGGGAGAGTTTAGTAGTCCACTGTGCACTTCAGCAAAGAGAAATAGGCTTCTCTCTTCTCTTTTCCCCCAGAATGAACCCCAGGAAGCTGCAGTAAATGGGACAAGCGTTGGCCTCAGTCCAGCCCTTTCTGAATCTTTCTTATAGCTGAAACAGAGAAAAGCATGTGTGCAAGAGCATATCTTAATATACATTTGCTCTTCTCAAGCTAGAAAGAGATCAATTTGCTTCATGTAGATCTTTAAATGGCAGTTGGGGTGCCTGAGTGCCTCCCTGCCCTGGCCAGCCACCCACTTGCTCTGCTGAGAGGACATTTCTCCTCTTCGCATCTCCAGTAGCTGCTCCCTAAGCGTGTGAACAAGGCTCAGCTTTTCTCCCTGCTGCTGTCCTGTAGCTGAAGAGCAAGAGCAGTTCATGAGCTGCCTGACTCTAAAGAAAGATCCAATTCAGGACATAATTTCAGGAAACATTCTTTGCTTCTCAGGAAACATTCCTTGTTTCTCATGCCTTCATTTAAGAACTATGTAATTCTGCACATGCCTGAATCTGGGCATTTGTCTGGGAGCAAAATCTAAATGCCCATCGCACGCTTTGGGTCATAGTCTCTCACAAGTTCTTTGAGGTTCCCCACATAGAAATTTGTTGCATAGACCTTCCATTCTGGGTCTTGCTTTTTCTTTTAAATAATTTTTAGCTGGTTTATTAATCTTCTATTTCTATTTAATATAAGTCTCGTACAGTTCTTAATGTAATCTGTTCTTCTGCCATGTGGAGGAAGGGTTCTCCCGAGCCTAGGTTTAACATATAAGACTGCTTGAAACTGCTGATATGACACATAGTTTAGTAAGTGAAAATCACATATGTTTGCTACAGCTTTCCTCCACCACTTAAAAAAAAAAAAAAAAAAAAATTTGCAGACATCCCCTGGTTAGCATTACTGGCTGCCATGCTGTAACTTTATTTTCTGATTTACCCTCAGAACTCTGGGTACTGCTGCTGGACTTGTCATCACATTGTCATCGCTGCCTGGTGTGCAGGCTATTGTGGGCTTCTGTCTATGCATGGCTTTTTCTTGTTTTCCCCCAATCTTTAATAGGTAGAAATAAGTCTGTGTAGTTGCACATAGCTTGCAAAAAAAGCCTGTGCTCTGCAGAATGAAGCTGCCATGCGTTGCAAGCTTTGAGGGATGTGTGTGCTTCAGTTGTTCAGCTGGGATGCTTTCTCTGGTCATGGAGCAATGGACACGGGGGGAAGACAGCTAAAGCATGAATCTTGGAATAGTTACTACTTTTCTTAGATAGTATATTGCAGTTAGTGGTTATATCTTGGATAATTAGTTGTAGTCTTGATGAGGAGCTTATTTGCAGCAAAGTGGATACAAGCAGTTACGAGTGATGAATTCTGGGGGGAAGGCAGTCAGAAAGGAAATCACCATTTTCTCTCCAGAAGTGCAGAAAGCCCTGATGACATCTGAAAATGTCTTGCTGCACAGGAAAAATGGAGCAAAACAAAAATGGAGCTTCTTGGATTCAAAGGTGAATCAAAAGGAATTGGCTTCTGCCCGGACAAGGCAGCCAGATAGGCCACAGTAACAGATCCACGTGATAGACCAAGAGGCAACTGCAGAGCTCCCCAGACAACTTGCCTGAAGTGCCTGCCAAGGAGGCAGATGCTGCTGCTGGAAGAATATCTTCCACAGTTGGGCATCTGGGTTCAGTGCTTTCCACGTAAGGGAGAGAGGCGGTAGCATCAGGCTGGCCCCGTCTTCCCGTTTAATTATTTCAACATCCATTTCATACTTTGGTAAATAACACGTATTATCCTGCTTTTGTGCGGGAAAATAATAAGCATGAGAGGGCCTTTTGCCTGCAGTGCATCCCCTTGCAGGGATGTCTACACGGATGGGTACGTGCAGACCCGAGCTTGGCTGCCCTGTGCTCCAGCCTGGTCAGATGTGAGACAGCTCGGGTCTGGGAGCCGCAGAGCTGCCTCGCGGTGGCACGGAGCTCAACCTAATAAGCAGAGCAGGCTGAGATTCATTAATTTAACATTAATAAGCACAGCTTATTAGCTCAGGCACAGCGCTGGATAATGCAGGCACACAGCTTCTGGAGCAGAGCTGTGGCTGCCCGCGCCAGCTCAGAGCATGGCGCAGGGGACACAGCCAGGGTGCCGGCAGCCTCCTCACCCCCACTGCCTCTTGCACTGGGGATGGGGAAAAAAAAAAAGAAGATTTTGTGCTTCTGCAGAGGCCTCTGTTAAAAAAACAAACAAACAAACAAAAAAAACACCAAAACAACAACAACAACAACAAAAACCCGGAACATACCAAAAAAGAAAAACCAAACCAAAACCAAAAAACAGAAACAAAACACCAAACCCTCCAGGTTTTTTTTTGACTGTACTGCTGGCTTATGTCAAGTCTTTAATTCATTTTTTAATTCATAACCCCTTGTGCCTCAGTTTCCCAACGTGTCCATAACAGCTACCTGAAGATGCTGCTGTGAAAGCAGGTAAGGTGCTGATCATAAAATGGGAAAAAGAGGGAAGTCCTCCTTCTGGCTTGCTTGGATTAGATTTGTGTGAGTGAATTATTGGCCACAAATACTGACTTACTGGGCAGGGATGGGTTGCTCTCTGTTCACATTTGTGCACAGAGCCAGAGCAAGGTTTCTGCATCGTCTGATGGCCTGTGTGTGCCTGCAAAACGGGACCAGAAGGGTCTGTCACTTTTATCTGGTAACTGCGTTGAGCTCATTCGTAATAAGTAACAGGAGGGGCTGCAGTCCTGAGGAAGTGTGGCTCTGTTTTCACAAATGCATGCAACATAAACATATGGACTAATACAGCAGGTAAATGCTGTCTAAACATCCACAGGTAGGACAGGCTGTTTTCTGTAGCCCTTTATTTAAGAAAATCCTTACTCATTTTTTGTTTGTTTGTTTGTTTCCTTCTTTCATATATAAGATATTTGTTCGAATAGCTCATCTTCAGGAAGAGGTATTAAAAACCTAATAGTTGGGCCCAATTATTTTCAGCCTGGATCCTAATAAAACATTTTGTTATGGTATTAGATGGAAAGAGGTATGCGGTATTTCTGTTCAGCCCCTTATTTTGTCTCTTCTGTTTATGTATCATATGATAGTAGGAAAAATTTCATGAAAAGATGAATAGGGGACTTTTTCCATCAGATGCAAAATACTTAAAAGAACAGGTACTGCAACCCCAGGCTTTGCATTTAATCCCCCTCCTGTGGGCTTCATGCACTGCGCTGCGACTTCTTGCAACTTCAGAGGGCTTGGTTCAAGAAAGATATATGGCACCAGTGTTAATCCCTGCTGCCAGGCCTTTCTCACAGACTCTCTCATCAGCTGCTTTGTCTGGGTTTCTAAAGAAGGACCCTTCTGAAGTGCATTTCACATCGTTACGTGTGCTTGATCTGGACCCGCTCCTGCAGCCCGAAGCACTGCAGTGGGACCACGGAGCAGCCTCGCTGTACGTGGTGGTTTGGGATGAATGCAGCATTCTGGGAGAAGGCTGTTGAAGTCTCCAAGAGCAAATACAGAAACAGCAGTAATATGCCTGTAATGAAACCAGTCTTTTTTTTGTTTGTTTTTATTTTAAATATTTGGAGTCTTGAACTTGCCCTGGGCAAACTCGCTGGTTGAAGGCGGTGCCACAAGGTGCAGCTCTGTGGTGAGGCTGGCACACAGGGCACATTGCCCTCTTCTCCCTATGAAAAGACTCCCTAGAAATCTCCTTAAAACTGATAATTCTCCATTTTGTAATCTCTGCCAGATAATTTTGTTTCTTAGGTTAATTTAAACAAATGTGCATTGCCTATAGTTTCATAATGTAAACATTTTGTGACTAATAACTGTGTATGTATGCTTCTTTATTCTCTTTTATGGAGCCATGAGGCCATTCAGATTGGACCCTGGCTTCCCCACTGACAAGTCCAAGACAACGTACCAGCTTTTCCCTGTTTCTTGGTGTTTACAATATCTATTCTACTACTGCTTCCATACTGACAGAGCAAAGTCCTGTCCTTCCCTGGGGATGTGTTGGCATGACACAGAAGGCCGACCTTCTTCAGAGAGACTTAGAAGATTGCACCCGTAATGCTCAGACCTCCAAATGGCTTAAATATCACATCTTCCTGCCCTACGTCACTCTGTGCTACTGTTTTGCATCCATATAACTCTGGCTTCACCATGCACTTGGTAAGCACACACACAGTTATTTATACAGTACAGCCATCCTCCCACCACTTCTACAGAGTTGTAGTCAATCCAGGTATTGCAAATATATGTACAGTGAAATATTGCTATTTATTATCTCTATTTTTTCCACCCAAAACACCAGTCCTGGTCCAGGTTTCTTTGTTGTTCTATACATACACAGCAGGAAACAATTGCTGTCCCAAACAGATTATGCTTTAAAAAGCCAAGGCAGACAAAGGAAGCATTATCATCATTTTGTAAACAAGGAACCAAGGCACAGAGAGATTAAATGATTTACCCAAGGTCAAACCGAACATCCGGTCAAAGCCAAGAACAGAACCCAGGTCTCCAGAGTCTCAATCAAGTGATTTAACTATAAGATCAAAGACTTATTGTGTATACCTGATATCTTTCCCCTAAGACATGGTAACAAAACTTTCTTCAGGTTAGGATCAATGCCACATATGGTGCAGTAAATTTTGTATATGGCACAGGTCTTCTGACACTGTGTACCCACTTCTTGCACTCAGGTTCCTCCCAGGAAATAATTTCCCTTATTATTCCTCCATTGACAGTAATAAATTTTCATCTTTCTCTAGATAACCCACTAAAGGAGAGGATGCATGCACAGGGTACATCAGAGGAATACATAGAAAACTGTTTTTCTGCAAGGGCAAACTCAGTCCTTCTAGGGACTGTTTAAAATCTTTCCTTGCTTAATTAAATGGGGACATTCCCACAGCTATATGGACTTCATTTTGCCTTTTCAACTGGAAGCTGCACAATAAGATAAAGGATCTACATCTATTATGTGTACATGTCAGGAGAATGCAGCAGAAATGGTCAGTATAAAGGCATCATTCATTATAAGCTTGGAGTAGTCTTTTATTTGGAGTCATTATTATTCATTCATTATATCATTCCTGCGATGAAATACTTCTCTGTGTACAGGGACTGCATGGGGCCCTCAGTCCTGCTTAGCCCCTTCAATTTTAAGGGTTGTTTGGCTGAAAAGTGACTGTGGCAAAATGGCAGTAGTTATTCTCAACAGCAGGACAGCCAAGAGGGGAGGAACAGCACCCTAACCTTCATGTGCCCCGATCTTGTGGTCTGCCACTTCTGCACAGCAGCACAGCTCCAGGTTTGTTCCTGAGTGAGCATGTGGTCTATGTACTATTTAATGGTAATGCCACAAAACAGGAGAAGAAAACCCAAAGTGAACGTAAGATTGTGGGTTGACTTTGTGGGCTGACACCTCTTACAAACTGAACTCGAGGAGTGTGGAAACCACAGAGGAATTATCAGGTGGATCTGCACAGTGTCATTTCACTGTCTCTGTTGTATCTCAGCAGCATTAGGAGAGCAGAGGTGCACTTCCAAGTCACACATCACTATTTTTTAGACATTCTATGTCGTCTTAAGCTTCCTCAGGAGGTACAAGACCTCGTAATGTATTTTCCTAGGTAAGTGTTTTTCTGTCACTACATGCCTCAGCACATCATGAGAACCATAAAGCAAATTGAACATTACAGACCTGGATGGAGAAACATGGTGATCCAAAAGTCTGTGGCTGGAAAAAGTCAAACTTGCACACTGTAACATGCTGAATTTGCCATTTCAATACACCTGTTCATGGGTAATCCTGATGTGCCTAACTGCAGCAAAGAAAACAACTGTTCCATGTTCTAGTAGAGGAAAAATTTGGGCTTTCGCTTACAGACACTGATTTCTTGAGCAGAAATAGGATATGCATAGATGTCATAAATCATGCTTCATTTTGCCAAAGAATGTAATTATCTTTGGTATTTTGGATGACATTTGCAATAAGATTTGGACACCACACACACATTCCTTTTACAATTATCAATTATTTCATACTGGAGTTCTACTTACTTCTTTAGATGCTCGAAGAGGATTTTCATTGTGTCATAGTTTGGCCTAGGGAGCTTTTTTACCAGGGTCCTTATGGCTTTAATGCGAGTGGCATTGTCTGGGATTTCTAAAGGAAAAAAAAAAAGAAAAAAAAAAAGAGAGAAAAAATACTTTTAGTGCTATATTAGGATATTATGTTGCACAGTACTCTACCTGGTATCTTAACAAGAAAAGCCATCATTAATACGTGGTTAAAAACAGAATGTATCATACCTTCAGTCTTAACAGAGAGCAAGAGTAACTTACAATGATGAAAAAAAAATATCTCTGATTCTTAAGGACACATTTTCTGGTTCACAGAACTATATTTTTATGCTTTTCATTTATTGTATTAGACCATTGAAATGTCATCCTAAGCTTTAAGACCCCCGAGTAGTAAGAGACCCATATCTTAAATGGAATTTCACTTTGGAATTATGTTCATCCAATGATCCCACTTCTGTGCTGGATGCTCTTCCTATGTACTTCTTGTTGTCCTTTATTGTACATTGTACCCTATCAGATTGAGAACACAAAATGTTTTCCTATTCTTTTTACTCATGTTTTCTGGTGATCAATTTTTTCAAAAAGCTATTTCAGTGCAGTTATTTTCTAATACCTGTAGCATCTCACAGCTGTAATTTCTATAGGTGAAAATCTGTATTTCAAAGTTGCAATTAGTAATAAAAGAATGCAGAACTAAGGGCTTTAAACTGTCTTTTGAGGTGATAAGAACATTGCTATCCTTTCTTTTAAGATAAATCTTCCTGCTTTTTCATGATTCATAGTTTTGGGGAAAAGGTTTGACTGATTTTTGCATTGATTTGTATAAGATGTTGCAACTAAAGCAAAATCATGTACAACTGTGCTTTCATTTAGCTACAGATTAGATAAGGTGCCAGTAGGTCTGATGTAGGGAAAACATTTTGCTTGTTACATGCCCTAGATAACCTGAGAATTCTTTTCTGATCTAATAGTCTATGATTTAATTATCACCTATCATTCATTGTATAAGTTGCTTTTTAATATTCTTATTACCCTAGCACTACCTTAGGATTGAATCCTTGTAATTCAGTAGGTGCTACATAAGCATACATGGTGATAAGTGTCTTGATGCAAAGATTCCCACCCACTCCCACAAAAATAAATAAATAGAATAAAATAAAATAAAATAAATAAAATAAAAAATCAAGCAAAATTTTCCTACACTTGAACTGAATTTAAAAGCTAGAGTTATTAGTAGGATAGCATTCTTTCTTTCCTCAGCCCATATTCCTATTTCCTGTTGAGAATAATACTTCTTACATGCAGATATACATAGGTATTATCTATCATTAGAAGATTTATATGCATATATGAGAGACAAAAGCTCAAAGTAGTTAATGCATGAACTTTGCATAAGTATTATTTTCCAGTTAAAAAAAAATAAATAATATTTCACATGGATTTAGTTTATAGAAAGTTGTGCAATTGACAGTAGTTGTGATGAAGTTACACACAAATTAAGAGTACAATGTCCGTGTATTTTACTTTTGCTCTGGTTTGACATATAGCCTCAACTTCTGAACAGCACTAGTCCCCACAGTCTTGAAATCCAGTCATCCCTTGATTTTTCTGCCACAAGCCATTAGTACTAGTTATTTTTGTCCTATGGATGATATGTCCAAAACTGAAACTACAAATGAAAATGACTTGAAATGTGCAGAAGTGAATTTATTGTAAGAAACGAGGACAAATTCTGATGGCTATTTACTTGTGTGGCATGGTGTGTGCACATGCTGTGATATTGCCAGACAAGTTATATTTAGACTGGGGCTACCCTGGCTGTTGCTGACTGCAACTTTTCAAATAGAGCTACTCAACTTATTTTTTTTATTTTATTTTATTTTTTTTTCATTCATGAAAGTTCAATGGACCTCAGTAAGACTGAAACATCGATGTTGGGAAAAACTCAGCAAAAGGAAATCATAGGATCATAGACACATAGAATGATGGCTTGGCTTGGAAGGGACCTTAAAGCCCATCCAGTTCCACCTCCAGTGCCATGGGTGGGGATGTCACCCACTAGACCAGGTCACTGTTTGTCCATTACAGACTAGTTGTGTAGAAATTTAACACAGTAAAAGTTTATCATGCTCTTTTGAAGGAAGTATCTCTGCTCACTGTGCCAATTAACAAAGATATCAGCTTGGTAATTACCTTCCCAACAGAATCTCATTAGATATAATTGTCAAATAAATAAATAAAAAGTATTAATTTAAGAAGAAATTATTTAGTGAAAAAATGCCAGGGATATATAACTTCATTTTAGGGCCCAATGCACCAAAGCCACAGGTACTGACAGAGAAGAGAAGAGAGGTTTAGCTAGGTGCTAAAGTACAAAATCCACAGAAATCTCACATAAAATTATTTTGTGAATCAGCCTATTTGTTAATTGTTAGTCTATTGTAAAAGAAGAAAAACAGGCAACATGTGGTAACTTTAGTCAGCATTTCTGAACTGGGAATGATAAACACCTCTGCCTGGCTCTGGCATTTATCAGTACTGAGATATTATTACCACATCGAGTCACAGCATGGTTACTGTTATCATCAAAAAAAAAAAAAAAAAGAGCCAGCTAATCTTAATGGTTTGTAAAGCCGTTACCTGCACTGGTCTGACATTTATCATGATCATTTTACCACATGAGTCCTACATTGCAAAGGTATTTTATCTGGAAGGGACATCACTATGAATTATTATTTGCAGCTAGGTAGAAAATTGTATGTTGTAGATACCTTTTCTCATTATAAATCACAGTCACATTTCACCATTTCCCACACAAAGCTGCTGAGCCCAGGCTTTTTGCCATAACACTTATTCTTGCTCCCTTTTATAGTTCCATGAAAATATTGGGTACTCTTTCATTAAAATGGTTGATATTGTTGTGTTGTTGTTGTTGTTTTCCTCTTTTTTTTTTTTTTTTAAAAAAAAGCTATATACAGTTGATTTTCTTCTAGTATAAAAGAATTTGTTTTTCCACTTGAGAAAGTGAAAAGGATAAACTGTTCATTTTTTTATTAAAGATTACTCTCACTTCAGTTTTAGTGGCTGGGCTTGTCTTTACTCTTGACCTTGTTGATGGAATATTTAACAGATCAGATGCAAGATCTTATGTTTCAGTTGCAATACCTATGCATTTGCTTTCCTTCTGTAAAGCCTTGAGTCCCAATTTCATAGAAATTTTCTCCTTTCAGATTCCTAAGCAGGAAGATTTTTATTTATTTATTTATTTATTTTCCTGAGGTTGTCTCTTTACCATGCTCAAATGGAGGGAGAAAATCTTTAAACATGGGTTTGTATAAATAGCCATGGAGAAGGTATTGCCCTCTGTGCTGTGTTCTGAAGCCTAGCACTGCGCAATGCAAAGACAGGAAAACACTATGAACAGCTCTTAAATTTCCCTGCTATAACTGGGAAATGGAAGAAACCAATTCTGATAAAGTGAAATAATATTATATTTCATCATGCTCTTTTATTGTGAAAATTGATGAAAATTTCTGGAGAAGATTCCTATTTTGGAAAGTTAGACTTTCTTTCCCTGTGAAGATTTCAAAAGGAAAAATTTAGTCATAATCACATTTATAAAAGGAAGAATGAGAGGACATTTAATCCTTTTTGCATTTTCAGGCAAAATATGAAAGATGTAGGTGATAATTTCAGCAGATCAGGATACTCTGAAGTGAATCGCAGATGGTATTCTATGTAATATTTTCATAGAATGTATATTTAGAATTTGGGTTACTGTCTTTAAAAATAGGGCTGGCTCCCTTTAACAGCACAACACAGTGGAGATGCTCTCTTGTTTACATTTAAATGAAGAATGCATTGAAAAAACACTTAATATTATATAAGCGCTTTTGCAAATGAGCTTTGGATAAACATTTGAGCATAGAAGAAAACATGATGTGTCTGTAACATTAACAGTGGCTGGGTAAAAATGAATGAAGAAAGTAACCTTTAGCACTCATGTCCATAAAGAATACTTAAGCAAATCCCACTGAATCTTTCTTTTAATCATTAATTTTAAATGGACGTAGATGTTTACAACAAGCCACTTTGTTTCAGAACAGGAAGTCCAAGGTTTATCTCCAATAACTCACGTTAGCTCGGAAGGGATGTATGTCTCTAACCTGACATGCATTCATTATTTTGTAAGGTACTGGAGGCTGACCCGTGACCCTCCTCAGACCTGCTGCATTATTCATGTCTGACTTACTTTGTATAGTTTTACTATAGTTCCCATTTCCCTTTACCAGGCATTTCAGCTGCTTGTGCATGTTTAGTGTTAAATGGCATTTATGGCTCACATTAATGCCTAATTTTATCACGACCCATGGTTTCTTTTTATGCTGTCAAGTCTCACATCTGAACTGCTGAAAAAAACAATGATTTATGATTCTGCATAAAATATCAAACTATTGATCTCTCACCTAATCTATTTTTGGTCTTAATAGTATGATTTTCTTGTTTTCTTACACGGCTCTTCTCACCTTGTTTTGCATTTTTGGATAAGATTTCTGCTGTGGTTAAAACGTCATACACTGTTGCTACAGCAAAAAGCTGTCTGCCAAGAGTTTCTCCAACATTTCACGACTGATTCAGCTACCGAGAAAAAGACAGGCCTTGTTTGGGGCTGTTTTTGGTTTCTTTCTTTCTTTCTCTCTCTTCTCTCTTTTATTTTTTTAATCGGAACTGAGTGGGTTAGGTGGATTTTCGAGTGCTAATGAAATTGTGAGACTTATGGCGCTGGCTACAGCCAGCCGTAGTGTGGGCAGACGCTCTGTGAGCTTCCCCACTGTGCTGCTGTGCAAGCATCCCCGCTGTTATGTTTGCTATAGTTTTAATGTCTGTGAAAAATTCCTGATGCAACTAAATTATGTTCTGCCCTCTTGTTTGTATAAATAAACACCCGACTTAGCCAATTCATCTCGCTCCTGCCCATTTTAGAAGCTGGCCCTGCCACACAATGCTTAACCCTAGTCCTTGATAGCTTTGGTGTTATCAGGAAATGAAAATTTACTTAAAAGACAGTGCACTTCGGGCTTGATTTTTTATTTTATTTTATTTAGGGGTGTCGACTGCCCCAAAGTCTGCTTTCATTTGCTAAGTCTTCATATTCTGGAAGTCATGCTGGGTAAAATACATGGATATTTATGTTCATATATATGTATATGCGTATATATAAATTATCCGTATCACTTTCAATGTCAGGATATTTTAATGCTACTCTATGCAACATAAAAGTCCCAATTTTAATCACTTGCAGCACACTGGCAATTGTCTCATGAAGATACATTGTAAAATATTTTCTTGCTTTAAAAAAAAATCTATAAAAAGTATTCAAACTAACTAATGTTTGCTATAAGGAAAATAACCAATTTGTGATCCAAATTGATTTTACTTTTGATTAATGCCTCAGAACTAGATGTTGCAAAAGAAAATGAGAATTGCAAAAGACCTCTCTATATGGGCAATTGATAAATTCATCCTATGCCATATAAAGTAGAGTTTGCAATGAATATTCATACAACTTTTGCAATCCATTAGCAAGACCCAGGACAATGAGTCTGCAACTCAGTCCCATTTAACAAAAATATATGTGGAATTAATGGGAAAAAGCAGCACTTAAAAAAGTTAAACTTTAATGGATCAAACTCCAGGTGCTGGAGTTTGAGGGAAATAACCAATAATAGTCATTTTTTACATATTTGATGGGACTGATTATGCAATGTGCAACTCTAAATGGCTTATAGCACATTGTAGCATGGTTCCATCCCATTGGCTACAGTAGGGTGCAGGCAGATGGATGACAGTGACAAGGAGAGAAGTGCTTTTGCTTAGCCGTGCGTTAAGATGCCATCCAGAAGCTCTGTGCACTGCAGACACTTCATTAGGATGCCAGGATAATGGTAAACTACCACTCAGAGTGACACCCCATTTCCTGCTTACTGAGCTCTCCAACCTCGGCAGATGTCAACAATCTCACAGTGCTACAGAGCAGACCTAACTTTCCAGGCACTTTGACTCCAATTTTTTTCCCTTAACAGTGCCATACATTACATGCAATATGTAACAGCAAGTACCAAACAGAAAACAAAATTTGCTGCCCTAATTATAACAAAGCGGCATCTGACTTAGGTACTGCATGCCCGGCGTACATACAACCAGTTAGGCAGCATAAAAGAGGAATGATCTTTGTCAGTCAATTTTTGGGGGTTAATTAGACTTAGGACTTTGATGGCTAATGGCTCGTCTGATCCCAACTGGAGTGATTGTGCTTCGCTGCTAACTTCTACCAAGCGTCGGAAAAAAATGTGCCGAGCTCTTTCCCGGTATTTCGCCGTGCGTGGGGTTTTCTGCACAGAAAGAGCAGACTTGAGCATCTGGCCGGTGTGATATTTTCTCTGCAAATGCACAACTCGAGGCCGTAACGCACCTCCCCAGCAGCAGTTAGAGCCAGCAGAGAGACGGCACTGCGATGCTTAACCTGCGCTCCTTTCCAGGGAAACACAAATAGTTGCTCACACTTCTAAAAATTGCTTTCGGATACACAAACAGCAGCTGTAAGGTCACAAATCCTAATTTAATTTAATTTCTTGAACCGATTGGGGTGTCTTTATGTAATTTTTGAAATTGGGAATCCTGTTTATTTTATATGCAGGTTTTTTCCTTCCCTTCTTTTGGCAATGGGTGCTCTGCAAAAGGTGCCCATCCCTATCACAGTGATGGCCCATCACTACTTTGGCTACACAGAGGGGTGGAAACATGGCAGGGCACCATACTGAGGATGGGTTTTGGTTGGGGTCCCTTGGCCCTCACCTCTGCCTGTTGGGGACCTGGCAATAATCAGCAATTCAGGACAGAAAGAAACTGCAGGAGGCTGGAGGGATGCATAGGGATGGGGGAGCAGTGCCTTTCGCCCATCTCGTCTCGCACAAAAATTGAGATGCTAAGTGGGAACCTTCGCAGAATGATCGCAAGGACGGGGCCTTATCCTGTAATATTTATTCAGCTGTTGTTCATTTTCCCTGGGCAGAATTCCCACCGACCGCACTCCCACTTCGCTCCCTGTGACCAGCGCCTTTGGCACTGCCAGCGAGAGGTGGGATCGGGCCCTCGTCAGCACTCCAGGAGGGATCCCCCAAACAGTGAAAACTGGGGATGTATGTTAGGTGGCTAAGGTGTGAAATGGCATGCTTAAAACGAGACTTTTAAAATATGTTGAGAATAATTTCGTGAATATTCATTCCGGTATTTTTGCTCCGCTCTGCCTAACCTCTGGTATATTTACCTCCAGCAAAAGAGGGA